>NW_026862432.1:0-36085 GCF_026571515.1 Ruditapes philippinarum | reverse complement strand
TAACTATGAAAAAAATCACTCACATTATAATTGAAATTAATTTTTTTATATATTTTATTTTAGAATTGTTTCAAAGACAGAAATTGTGTGTGTACCGTATCTTTTGAAATAACAGTGTGTTCCGTATCATTTCAACATAACTTTATGAAAATATGCTAAAACATCATTGCATTCACTCGATACATTGGACATAGTAAATATATCAGATTTAACATGTATTTTTCTATGAAATAGTGTCAAAAAAAATATGACTTGCTAGAAATCGCCTGTTATGCCAAATGAGTGTGTACCGTTCCCGTCGGCCCAGGCTATGAAAAGAAAAGTGTACTCGAATGTTCTCAAAAACCATTCAGGGTTTTCAGAATTTTGATATACCGTGGTAACTGATATATTTACGGGTACTCTGCGCCTTATCTGATCAAAATCGGTTGAGTAATAAATAAGTTATGAATAAAAAACATACCTGAATCGAGTGAAAAATCGGCGTGTTCCGTACCCGAAAAGTCACGTGGTATGGCCACATTGGTCTACTATCACAGCTGTGGCGGCAACGCTATTAACAGGCGATTGTTTTTAATATATACCGAAGAGTTAAGTTATAAAACTTGGGGAGAAAAAAAATCATATCATATATATTGCATTTACATGCTTTATATTAAGTCAGGAATATAGTTTCGAGGCCTTTTTTATAAATATTACCAAAACTCTTTGAAACTCTAGAAAAAAAAATCGTTTCTACGATATATTATTTCGTATTTACGAACTATTATTTCGTATTTACGAATTATTATTTCGTAATCACGAAAAAAACATTTCGTTAAAACGAATAAATATTTCGTAATAATTTTATTATGAAAATAATAATTCGTTAAAGGAATAAATTTTTCGTAAAACTGAATTAATATTTTGTAATTATAATTTTATAATTCGTAAAAACGAATTAATATTTCGTAAAAACGAATTAATATTTGGTAATAAACGAATTAATTTTGCGTATAAACGAAATAATATTTCGTAATAACAAAATAATAATTCGTAATTACGAATTAATATTTCGTAATTACGAATTAATATTTCGTTATAACTAATTATTTTTTCGTAAAAACGAATTAAGTTCCGGAGAAAAAGTGTGGGCAATTTCACATTAGGGGTTCTGTAGGAAACAAAAGTCTGAAATGCAAGAACAATATTTTCAGGATTGCGTACATGTATGGAGATCATCAGGGTGGGATGAACAGTCGAGTTTTTAATGTTACTATCAGTCTTTCAACAATAACAATATGCTATGAGACAGGATTATGAGTCTGCCTATATCTTCAATTTACAATATTACAGATTTAATATGTTGTCTAATATATGACCGACTTCGCATCTGTTACTGAACGCTTGCTTCCACAAATTAACAAATATATAATAACATGTCATCTAATATATTAAAATGATTAGACGGGAACAATACAACAGATAGTTTTAATGAAGTGTTTCTGCGTTATTGAAATGTCACATCTTTGTTCGGTCATTTTTTTGCCGCGCAGTTATAATTATTCCGAAGTAAGCTACAAGAAGAAATTTGCGTTTGTATTATTATTACTATCGTTATCGTAGTCATCGACATCATCATCAGCAGCAGCAGCAACAACAGCCTCATCATCATCATCACCAAAACTACATGAAAACCATTAGTTATGAGACATAAAAGCTCCATAATTTTTAAATTTTATTCTAAAGGAATAAAATGCTTGAAATAAATATAAGAACCTTGAGCAATCAATTTCATCTAACACTTTAAGATAAACAGTTTTTACGAGTACTCGTATTTCGCAAAGAGATCGATAGTGGAAAGTGTCATACATCCAACCAAACTGTTAACTATGCAAGGTTTATAGTCATTTGCTTACTGTTGCACTTTAACAGCTTCAGACAAAACTGCGCATTACTTTATAAAATTTGTATTACAATATTGAGATGAATTATTTCAATATCATCTGCTGTCAAACGTAATTAAAATGTATTGATATTCATATATTAGAAACTGTCCTTTAAAATGACAAAACTTGCACAACTATGTCTTAAAATAAATATCAAATTCATAAAAATATATTCAATTTAGATTTCAATATCTTAGACATGAACAGATCTAATCAAACTATCAATTTTGCCGCTTGACGCGTTTATGTCTAAATTTTGTTTTATCTTTTGAACTGCATGCATTGTAGGATTGTAGGGGAGAAATTACTGTGAACAATCACTTTACCTTTGAACTTTGTAGTTATATTCAATATCACTCGTACATGCAAGATTAGATTAGAACGGATACATTGTAGAACAACATGCTTCTATGCAAAATTAGTAATCGGCCAAATTTATTTCGCCGTGTCTTAATTTGTTACATTCTAATCACTTACAGAATTATAATTATAGTGTTATAATGAGAATTAGAATGTGCCAGAATTATAATGTGCCAAATGATATGTAAAAAAATCGTTATAACCAATGAACAAACAAGACTCACTGGATATTCTCGTTTCAAATTAAAGTCTTATTTATTTTGTCTCATTAACGTTTTCTAATGAAAGACGCAAAGGTGAATTTATTTATTTCTTTTTTTAGATATGTTTCAAATCAATCGTGCCAATGTATATGTCATATGGGAAAGACATTACTTTCCCTTTTATGTATGCATCGATTATACGTCATTGTTTTCCGGAAGTAAATGTTGATGATGTATAGTACCTTATTTCATTTCACTCCTTAAATTGTTTTCTATATGAATGATGTTAGTCAGATAGATTTTGTTTAAAGAAAGATTTCATTTGAAACAGAAAACATCTAAAAACATTACAAAACCAATAGCGAATGTACAAAATCATAGATAACTTGTTTACACCTGCGTAAATTTGCAACAAGCCGGAAATTTTATTTTCATACAATATGCCTAAGTGCTTGTTTATGCAACATGATAATTTAATTGAAACACAATAGTTTTTTTTGTTTTTTTTTATGATATTTCATTAGATAAGGGTTGATTCCTTTTCATTTCGTAATATTTAGTGTGCTGCCTGTTTCCTTATTGCATTCGATGAATATCAGAGCTGTTTAATCATTGAACACAACAAGCATCTAATAAACGAATTTATTAATAACCCTATTTAATCAATCTAAATGAACATATCCGCCTGAAAGGAGAAATTTCAAAAGCTGTAAATATAGCACAATACATTCTTCACAAATTTTTGTCAGTTGTCAATAAATTAATAAATAAATATAATAATAAATAAAATAAAAAATAAATAAATAAATAAATAAATACCGTTTTAATAACACGTTACTGTTCTCTTGATATAATGGATGAAAGTCTTAAAACATTAGTTGCAAGACATGAAACCCAGACAGACCGTTTGAAGTTATGAGTTCAAACATCTGTCTAAATTAATTAAAGAACACCTGTCAAATTTCAACTGTGTATATTGTAGTCAGCAACAGCTGTTTTCTGTCTTTGTTTGTATTACCATTAGTCTAGAATGTGTCTGCTGACCTTACATTTTAACTTTCAAATTTGTCATAGCTACATCAATATTGTATGAAAGTAAATAAAGAAAGGGTTAAAGTACTCATAGCACGGTTTCACAACATATTTTAATACAATGATTGATTTAATTTAAAAAAAAAGAACAACCAAAAACCCTGAATGATTACAAATTTTATAATATGTTCATCTATATTCAATATTTCAGATATATTGTTTCAATATTTCTTACTAATATTTCAATTGAGAGACAGTATTTCTAGGCCTCTGTAATATTAAAATATAGAATTCTCCCATAAAACTTCGATCGCAGGAATACCCGTATGAAGGGAAAAATCGCAAAACACACACACCATAATTGCACCCTTTAAATTTATTATTATACAAAACATACTACCATATGGCCAAATACTGGACCAAATTCCACAGTCAAATGCCATCACTCTCGCGAGTTATAAACAAAACGAAAACCGAATGACGAAACTCTTATCGAATCAATTTAAAGCTTGTTAATATTTTATCCGTGTATTATCCCTGCGGGCTCGGGTTTTAACCCTCTCGTTAAAGCTTTCGTCTATGATATAAATACAATGTTATGAAGCTATGCCTGTGCACAAACATCTGTTCTGTATACTAGCTAAATAACACACAATATGTAATTTTTGAGTGCATGAAATTTTACAACTATATACTGGTCGGATAAGATGTGAAGTGTGTTATGAAATATTTGTTCAAGATAACAATCAAAGCAATGCTGATAACAAGTTTCCGAATGCATAAGATAAACCTTCAAAATCGAACCAACTGTTTAAAGAACAAATCAGACACCATTTGATTGTTGAATTGCATATATATTATACACACTAATCATTGATTTGAGTGAGTTTCAAATAAATTAACTCAATCACCCCAAAACAGTTACTGTAGATGTTATCGGATTCTGTATTTAAAAAATGAAAAAATGCATATATGTTTAGAAAAAAAGGACAGACAGATGAATACATGTAAACAAATAAAATGTTTTATCAAGCAAAATAATATCATTGTTGCACTGACGGGCTGAGTGGCGTACAGTGAGACAGATAGACATACATAGTCTGGGACATAGTGTGATTCTGAGGAAGACAGAAGGTTAACGGCGGTTAGATGGACAGAAAGCCCAGCTTATTAAAAGCGTTTGAATAATATTATTTTACACACAAATTTCCTTTTATTAAGATAAGTTTTGATATTTTTATCAATTAATTCATTACTTACTTTGTATAAGACTTTTAAAATGAAAACTTAATGTTGAGCATCAACATAATTATATAGCTTTTTTAACAGCAGATTAGCAAATTCACATAACTATGATTTTTTTCTCAAATACTTGAAGTAAAAGTTATAACTGCATGCATTATGTTATTTTTATCTTTGTCGGGAAAGCCAATACTTATTATAGACGTTAAATGAAATCAAATTGTATATTTTACAAATTACATAAACAAACCATCTGGCACGTAATGCATACATAGTTAACATCACATGGGAGGTCAACGTATAGAGTAATGTTCAGTAATAACAAGATTTGTCTATTTTGTTAAAATTTAAGTAACAATAAATAAATACATATATATATATTAACAAGTTACTTTTTCTTTGGTGAGCTGACAATTTTGTACACACACAATCGTCCTTACAGTTAGAAGATTAAGTAGATAAAATTGTAAAAAATAGGAATGTGTATGGCCGCTAAGCATAATATTAATCCAGGGCCGCTGATTTTTGTTGTTGTTTTTTTTTTTTTTTTTTTTTTTTTTTTTTTTGTTTGTTTTGTGAAAGAAGGTATTGGGCATTCAATAGTGGTAGTTACTGGTTTGTTATCAATGAAAGCTATTTAGGTGGATCGGCAGACGAGATATTACCAGAACATTGTTAATATTGGCGTAAAAAACAAACAAACAAACAAAGACATAGAAAAGTTTAAAATTCTGCTTATTGAGACTGTTATATATTACTCAAAATAATAAATGTATATTTTAGTTGAAATGTACTGGTGATAAACAGACATGTTTTCTCTTTGGTACCATTAATAAAAAACCCTCAAGCTGGATGTTATTAAAAATCAATCTGCAATGTGGCAAATCATTCCCCTCACTTGTCCAAAAAAGTTAAATATATGCATTTTAAAATGTCGTTTGTATCGTGCTACCTGAATCTTGTTTACTTTCATCACAACCGAAAGATAATCACGAATTAAATTATACAATTTAAAATCAAGGGATTTTAAACCAGCCTTATCACAAAGGGAAAGGAAAATAATCGCACCTGATTATTATTTAATATAAAGGAAGAATCTTTTATGAATAAAACTGAAGACTGTACGCATCAAAACATTCATTTTTATTGGTTGTTAAGCATGTAGATACTGATATGATGTACTATGCTTATATAAATGTAACAGAAGAACACTTATCTGGTAGATAAAGATCTGAAATTGATTTATTATCGTTATGTTTGAGTATGGAATTGAACAAAACAAATCAAAATGAATATCCTTTGTTAACTGTCATCTAAATGGGCCATAAGACGTAGATTTTAATAAAGATCGTAAATCATCTAAATTAATCTGGTAAATTACAAAAGACTACAGAGTACATATGATCAGTCTAGTAAACATCTATATTTCGTCTGGTTAAATTGTCCTTTACTAGATCGTCTAGAATGTTCAATATTTCCCAGAGTTTCCTTTCTCGGATGACTAAAAATCAGAATGTATTTTCAATAATTGTACTAATCATATCATTGAGTAACTGTAGAGATATAGAATATCAGTTTATAAACTGAAGGAAAACAAAATTTTCTGTCTCATATTTAGTAGTAAGAGTATTTACAAATGCGTCACAATACAATTCAAATATATTCTTATCACATTTTTTCTTTATGAAATATTGATTACAGGAAAACACATATGTTAGTTATAAATTTTCTTTGAAAATGCAGATACTTAAAAAGGTAATATATAATAACAAAAACAATAACACAAAAAACAAAAAAAAAACAACAAAAAACATACAATGACATATACACCTTTTTTCAAGTTTTTTTATTGTGAAGTATGCAATAATAGCACCTTTTTACACAATATTTTGGAACGTTATGGGCCTTTAAACTTAAGCACTAGAGGTTGTTGTTGTCGATCCTATGTGATCCGTATATATATCGGACCGCTATATCGTTTCACAGATATTAACGTGGAACAGCAATACATGCAAGACAATGGTGTTTTGGGAGGTTACATTTTTATTTGCTTTGAGTCTCAAAGGTAAAGCAATTATTTAATAAATACTATTTATCGTTTAATGTATTGGTTAAAAATATTTAGCAATTCAATAGGGAATTCAAATTATTCTATCTTGAACATGCAGATAGTTTATTTACTATTTAATCATTTTGATAATTTGTTTTCTTGTTTACTATTATTTTTTAAGGAACAACAGTCTTATCGACATACATGTTCGATTTATTTGTTTTCCGTGCATTAGATACTATCACAATCTTTTTTTCATATATTTACGAATATAGTAATGTCCATTGCCTTCTTTATTTTATTGCTTTCTTGGTGTAAGGTAAAATAACTATCATCTGACTTCTAAAATATTCTTTCTCTGCTTTTATTTCGTTGTAGATCATCACAGTTTATTTATATAACTATGAATTCGAAATAATTACTGTCTATCTTACTTTAACATGACTGTTTTTAACTCTTTTTGTGTCGTAAATGTAATAGTTTTTTATCATTAGCATAATATTTGTGCTTATGTACATGTGTAGCGTAATTAACACCTTGTTTTCTGTTCTGATCAACGCGATTGCTTCGTTTTTTTGTTTTTTTTTATTAGTTGTATCACGTTCTTTGCTTTTCTTTATATAGAGAAACATGTAGTGACAGTCTGTTTTACTTAGGCGTGATCCTATATTTTTGTTTTTTACAAAATATTTTTTTTTCTTTATTTTTACTTTTTATATAAAAGAATTGTATCTTCAACAAACGGATATTTAATAAACGATGTAGTCATTTAACTGCTTACTGTATGTTTAACAAAACGTTGTCTTTTGAGTATCGTTTGCTTTCTGTAGTATTGATATGCTAACTAGCAAAGATCTTAGACAAATTAGTACCACCAAAAGCGGTGCTAGATGGCGTGAGGGGTGGTGTACTTTAAAATTATTCCTCATGTACAGACTCAATCAAACCGAGTGCAGACATTTTAAGTTGAGCATGAAGTTTTATTTATTCATTTATTATCATCATTTATTTATTTATTTTGCTACAGACTAACAGTGCTGTAAATTGCAGATTGTTTTCAAATATTGCACTCTACTCGTCTTATTTCTAATATATAATAGCCCAAGGCATTTTTTAATCAAAATATTTAAATTAAATCATCTGTAATATGACATTTTCAGATATGTAAAATGTTGCAGTGAATTAGATGTCGTTTTATTTTGTTATTTCTCGTTTGTAGCTTGTGTTGTTGCTGTCGAGCAAGAATCAATCAAGGTAAATAAAAACAAATTATTACCTTTAACAAAATACGGATATTTAAACGTATCATGTTTTAAAAAAAGTTAAACCATGTAATTTCATGTTTTGTATTTAAACACTAATCCCTTAATTTATAGCAAGATAATGATTTCACTAGGTTAATAAGATGTAGTAGATTGATTGTGATATCAGCAATATCTATCACAAACCTGTTTAAGATTATGACAACCAAGAACAAAATGTTAGAAGGAAAGTATTCATTGCAACCTATATACAAAATGAATGTGTAACTCTAGGGTGCCCTATTCGACATGAGAGGGTATTGTTTGCTTATAACGAGCGTAAAACCATAATTAGTTCGGAAACACACCCCTCACTCAGTTGGATACAAATCCCGCTAGAGACCTTTTTTCACTGATCGCCCGCACATATTCCTTGTTATAAAAATCTGGAAACAAAGTTATCCCTCGGAAGCATTAAGTCAGTGGTAGGGAAGGGGTGATTTTGGCCAATTGAAGGTGATATTGTGTGATTTTTTTATATGCAGAAGCAACCCAGCAAACTTATGGAACGTCGGAGATTACGGTCCTCTTTTATTAGTAAACATGGAAAGTCTTTATATAACAATGAAAGTGTTGTCTGACTTGATAGACAAGAAAAACGATTTCAAAATGTAACACATTCCCTAAATGAATTAGTTTTTTTGAAAATGATTGGGTAGACTCTAATTTAATTTTGTTATGTTTTTAAAATCAATTTGAAGTTGTTTATTGTAAAAGAATATATTTAAACTAGAACTCTACTCCATATCAAAACACTTTGTTTACAAAACAAATCAATTGTGACCGATCAATATCGATCTGCTCTGAAAATAATGGTTTATATAAAGGTATAATTTGTAGTTTAAATTTTCAAATACCGTGGTGCAATTATGATTTCTAATGGTATCGCATAGACCATAAACTTTCTTACTTATGATTCAAGGAGCATCCTTTCAGATTATTGCTAATTTACATACACATTTTGAAGATGTATTCAAAAGTAAAATATTGCAACGTTAAAAGAACAAAGAAGAACAAGGCAAGTTATTAACACATTGCAGGCGGACGATACACTTTATGTAAACAGGTTAAAAACACAAAAGTACTCCTTAATTAGTGAGTCACGCAACATAAATATTGTTATAGATATTGCAAAACCAGTCTCAAATCACATATAATAAGTAAATATATTCATGTTTTTTTTTTCAGGCGAACGGGTACCTTATTGACAAGTGGGGGAAATTATTTGATTTTAATGATTTCAGTCATGATGGAATTCTTTCAATTGAAGACACAAAAGTATTTGGGTAAGTGTAAATGTTTAATTCAAATTTATTTTGACAAGGAAACATCATTGATTGGTTCAACTTTCACAAAGCCTGAATAACTAATCATTTCACAGGGTTCGGTCACAAAAATAGATTTATAAAGCAGATGGAATGAAATAAAATGAAAACCTGGGGGTGACAACATCTTGACTTATTTGGTTCATGTCCAAGATTTAATAATTTCAATTCTGTGAATTCACTCTTCACGAATTTTCAATTTCAGATTCAGTAAGTCACCATTTCAATTTCATGAATTCACGATTTATGCTTCACGATTTCCACTTAATTAATTGACGTTATGATCTTTATGAGTTCAATTTCGTAAATTCATGGCATTATTTTCCTGAAGTTGAAATTTTGCAAACATTATTTCATGAAATTCATTGGGAATTTGCAAAATTGTATTCGTGAAGTTGAAATCGAGAATTAATGAAGTTGAAATCGTCATCTTAAAATCGTGAATTCATAAGGTAGAAGTCGTGAAATATTGAACTCAGTAATTTAAAAACGCGAATTAACACAGTTTACAATATTAATTAACAAATTAAAACATGTCAATACGGGAATTCATTGAAATGAAATATACCCATTATCAGTCTTTTGTTGGAGATGACTATCAACGTCTTGTTAAAACAAAATTGTCAGAATATAAAATTCAGCACATATTCTTGAAGAGTGGCTTTGGTTAATATGGTACTTCAACTTTTTAATGCAGTACTGGACTTTTTGTTTGGTTTTCAACATTACCTTCCGGAACTAAGAGTTGCAAATGCTCAAGTAATTCAAAGCCATTGAGTCGCCATGTCGAGATGGTTTATATGATCATTGATTTCCTTTACAGGGAACATTATAGAGTCCGTGGTGATATGACCGATAAGCAAATAAAGATGTTTATAAAAGACATGGATAGACTATGGAAGGACTTCTATTTCACAAACAAGAAAGAACTTTCCAAAGATGACTTTATAAACTTGATGAAACAAAGATATGAGTCCAACACAACTGCTTTTATTGAGATGGTGCTTTTGTTCGAATCGGGTTATTGCAAATTAATAGACTTGAATGGAGACAAGTTTCTTTCAAAAGACGAATTTATAATGGACTTTAATACAGGAAAGCTCAGCAATACCAAAATAGACGAACAATTTTTCTACATGTATCGGCCTGTTTATGATCGTATCCCCTTTAACGATATGATTATGTCTTTTGTTCGTTTTTATACTGAACCCGATAAGTTGAAAACGGACATTGTTTTAAATGGATTAAATATCGGTGTTTGAATAATAACTATTTTCTTGACACGTGAAGAAAAACTGGAAGAGGACAGATAATACGAAATGGTTTATCCGAATACCATTATGTTATTTAATCTTAATATATACAACAAAATTAACCTTAGACGTGAAACAGATGTTAACTATCTGTAAACAACTTTTTCTAAGGACATACACTATTTTCATAATGTTATAAAATGACTGATATGTTTTATCGTGACATATGATAAAGCTTGGAACAAAACAATAAATCACGCAAATGCAACAGTCATACCTATTTGACACATTATTTTATTAAATGTCTTGACACCAGTTTGTAAACTTTAAACAGTTCCATTCCGTGATAAAAGGGTCATAATTTCCAACATAATAATCCGATTTGAACGGAAGTTTCCGATCATATGGCAAATCATATAAGAAAAACAAAATCCTAAATTTCGTTTAAAAAAAATAACTAAAAAAGCTCATTTGGGAAATGAAATCCTCATTAGAACTCAGTTCAACCGTTTTTACACAAAATTTACACAATCATAAACTAATCCTAGCATACGCCTGCACAAGTAATCTTCAAGATTCGCTCACCAATTTAGCTCTAAACAAATAACATGTAAATGGTAATGAATGTTACATGAAAAGTTGTACTCCCTGCAAAATATGAAGAAAGTAGTATATTCACAGGCACAAATGCGGGACAAAAGGCAATAGTTTTTCTGCTTATACAGAAGATATAGCTTGATAAAAATGTTTCATTCAATTTCTTACATATTGTTCGCAAATATCCTCAACCTTAATCGATATCCTTCGAAAACGTCTACGGCATATAATAGGTCAATTTAAAAATAAGCAAATTCGAAACAGTTAAAAGAAAAGTCTTCACGATATTGGTAAGTTACTGCTTGCTGCAGAAAATCAAACTTGAAAACAAGTTTAAAACAACAAGTAAGAAAATGTTTAAGATTTAGTTGGTTAATTATTTCATATTATGTGCGATTAATGACTGAGTTTGCGTAATTTGTCACTATCTTTAATGTGTCCGTATTTGACATCTATTTGTTTTTGATATAACTACCAAAATATGCATATACTTGGAATGAAAATATACAAAACAAGTAACAGGCAAACATTAAAAAAACTAAAAAGAAAGTACCAAGTTAAATGTTTCATCATTCAAAACCAAATACTGCAAATCTATCTTTTTTTAACTGTGACTCTGTACACCGAGGTACATGTCAGTTCAATAATGATTATAATTGAGAGGCACATCTTTTTCACCTTGAATACTTGTATTTTAAGCATCTTAATCACATTTTTTGCATTTTCTTGGTCAAAGAGAGTTTAACCGGGTTGATATAGATTTATTTGAAGAAAATGAAATTGAGTGCTGAACCATTTCTCATCAAGGAATAATTGATTTTTCTGTTTGCTAATTGCATAGATTATAAAACCGACAAAAGTCTTCATTATTTCGTCTAAGCTGCACATACGTAAGTGTCTGCATGTTCCGTGAAACTATACACAAAACACGATATACATATGAACTTAAAAACCGAGAATGCTTTAATCTGAATGCAATAAATATGTTAATTTGTTTCATTTAAACACCCAATCGACACGTAACTTGTTCTTCCACGTCGACATTATGCAATTAGATATCTAGAAAAGTCATGCTAATTGTTTATATTGAAGCAAGTGTATGATTAAAACGCATGTTGCATCTTTTTGCAAAGGTTGATAAGAGGCATACATAAACAATGATGTTTCCCTCTCGCTCGCCTCTTTATGTCGTATGCACGACGACATCCTCCTTTTTTCGAAGCTTTATACAATTATCATATGAGCAAGACAGCTAAAAGATACCATTAGATAACTTAGCAAAATAAAATCTATTAAAACCATTATTAGTATAATTTGTACTTTAGGCAATGGATGATTATGATATTCCTTTGCTGAAAATTGACACACGTTATAGACATGTAACCTTAGTAGCAAAAATATGATCTTGTTGGACTGTTCGATCAGTATAAGTTAACGGGCAACAATATTGATTCAACATGCATTAACAAAATAATCACAATTCATGCAGAATATTATGTATTGGTCGATTTCTTTGTTATATGCTTGAGGTACATATGTAAGTTATTGCTATCTAAAGTTAATAAAGGTTTGCTATTGTTGAGTGCCATAAAGTTACTGTGTTATTCAACAAGGAGTTTGAATATATTTATCTTAAAACGTTACATGTGTTACCAACTTTGCATTGGAGATATTTACAGTGATTCTCATTCTCTTTAGCATTATTATTTGTTGCGCTGTATTGAAGATAATCTTTTAATCTATATAGAATGGTTATCTATTTACCTTCTGTTTAGAAGAGATAGGCACAGTATTACCATACTTTGTTTTTCTATTTGCTTTAAGTGTATACATGACGATTGCAGTCTTTATTTAAACTTAATCATCATTTTTTTGTTTGCAACCCCCGTATAATAAATATCACGATGTTTTTTTTTTTCATCGACTTTTAGTGTTTTGGAAATAATCACAGTTTTTCTATCGATTTAAGCATAATAATTCATTTTCATTTTTGTTTATTTGACAGTCTCATAGATTTTTACAGCACAGTTTAGAACAACATGGCGGAGGTAATAAGATAAAGAATTGTATCATCGATGTTTAACATTTCCAGATTTAGTAATATGCATGAACTGTACAATGATGTATTTCACAATCAATTGCTTGATGATTTTTTTTGAAGAATTGGAAATATATATAGTTTTACGGTTAAATATTGTCGATACAGTTAGTTAGTTATACATAAAAGTAATGATTTATAACTGTACTGTAGCTTTCAGATCATTTCTTCTAATATTTTTTGAGCCTTTCACCCGTCTTAGTTTTGATACCGATGATAAAATGGGAAGTGTCATGCAATTTGAATATGGCGTGTTTGAAATATTTAGTATTATGCTGATGCTAAACTTCATTATTTCTCGAGGAAAAATCAAGCAAGGTAAAAAGAAACACATATAATGATGAATACACTGGAATTTAACATTGCAAGATAGAAATATTAAAATGATATAACAACAGAATGGTATTGCTAACATTTATTGACGCCGAATTTGTTACACTTATGACACTGTAAAAAAATTGATGCAAATGTTTTAATTTAAAACGGATTGTTTAAATCGTCTGTCTATATATTGGTGTAAAAAGAAAAATAGTTTGAAAACATACTAACTTCTTACACTTACCCCTTACTTATTTGATACCAATACCATCACGAATTAAGATTCTTTCATTTAAGGCAATTACCAAGATTGTATCCGGCTTTCTTCAGGGGTCTGCTTGTTGCTTACATTTAGATACTGGAATCATTCTTTAACAAGAAACACCTGAAAGTCGCCATACGACATTGTAAGTGTTGCTTGTGTCCGAACACATAAGAAAACTATGACATATCCGTATCATAATTTGTGAAATTACAGGCTTAATTTGGCAAGATATCGACGGGGCAAACATGAATGCTTCTGAAACTGAAATTAATGTTAACTTTGTTATCAATGTTTTATTTAATACAATGTAAATTATTAGCTATCCAACTATATATATTCAGGCAAACGATTACCTTAATGAAAAGAGGGGGGAATGGTTTGATTTTTCTAATTTCAATCACGATGGAATATTATCAATGGAAGACCATGAAATGTTTGAGTAAGTAAACATGTATTTTTAAAATCTGTATAAAATATCAGAATAAACTATGTTGCATCAATAAATTGATCTACTGTGTTTAGAAGCCTTAAGTCAAGACCGGATGAGAATTAATAAAGACATTGTCACGGTCTCATTCATAAATATTCATAGATTTATAACGCTAATTGGTAAAGCATACGTTTGACTTCATTTTCACGTCAAATTGATAAACGTGCAGTATTATTTACACTAAATAAGTGTAGATATATAAATAAGGTAAATGTCAACATATCTGACCATTGTAATGTCTCTGACAGACCATTAATAGTATTCCATTATCGGTCATATAACTGGTCATTAACAATCTATGGATAACAAATAAATAGAACTAATTGATGAACAGTTGCCTAACATAGAAAAACAAACTTGTTGTTTCGATTCGATTATATATATCATTACTATTTGGTTCGTTGCCATATTTGGTTCATTGACGGTGTAGTATGGGGCTTCGTTTTTGTTATTGTATTTTATCTATTGTCTTTTATTACAAAAATACTTTTAAAGCTCGTGACGATCTAAGCGATGAGAAATTGCAAACAATCATTCAAAAAAATGGATAGTCTTTGGAAGATCTTTGTTTTCACAAACAAGACAGAGGTGTTCAAAGAAGTGTTTGTATTCTATGATGAAACACAGATACGAATCGAAAACAAGCCCTTTAATTGATATGGTGCGTGCTTTTTATCGAATTGAAGCGAAATTATATGGTGGATGGTGATAAATTTCTGTCAGAAGATAAATTCATTTTGAACTTTGTTGCAGAAACGCATAACCATATCTAAATAACAAGAAGTTTTTCTACAGAATTCAGCCAAGAAATGGGCTTGTTGCTAAAATAAAAGACGTTATCTTAAAATATTTTGTTCACTTTGCAGCTGAGCCCGATAAGTCAAAACCGGACGTTATCTTGAATGCAATTACATGTAATTCCGGTATTTAAATAATGATTTTTTACTTGACATATTTGATGAAAATGATTTAAGAAGTGATAATTAAGCATCTATTCGCATCTATAAGCATTCATCTAACTACAAAACAGAATTCATTTGTAATAATACAAAGATATTTCAAGTGGTATAAACTAATAAACAGCTGTATTGTTTCCTGTGCCCAAAATCGAAAATAACAGTTTAAATGGCCAAAATGACACCATCTCGATTTCGATATCTCAACCAATAGCGTATAGCAATTTGTTCAACACTATTTTTCGAAAATAGTATTTAAGTGATGATAAGATTACACAATACGTTCCTTACACCTCTTGCCAGAATGACATGCAGACAAAAATTAAAAAAGAACCTCTATATATGTCTTTGTACAACCGAACATTAGGTTAACAATGATGCTTTGTGTGACGAAGCATAGTCATGCAACAGCATGACACCTCGGATACCAGTTGCCGGTAGATGTTTTTAAAGCTATTTTTTGAGATTTTGGAGATTCATGCTTGAGCAAGTTTCGGCTTTTTTGTAAGGAGATGGGGTATCCGTCTAGTACTTATCCTTTTCATTTTTATATGCCCGAAAGGGCATATTATGTTTTACCCCTAGGCGCCCGTCTGTCTGTCTGTCCGTACAAACCACAGCTACATTATGGGGTTTGGTCTATTGTTCTCATAACAAAAGATGTTTTTGATGTCATTCATTACGTTTCTCTTGTGGGGTTATTTTCTGCATTGTGGGGTGAAAAAGAACAAAAGAAATTACAAAATAAAACCCCATCATGTAGGTATGGTAATAACGGACGTCCGTCCGTCCGTTATTAATTTGGTTTCCGGAGCATAACTTAAGTTCCATTCGGCCAACAATGTTAACACTTCATAGGAATATTGTCCATATTGGGTTAAAGATCCTTATTGATTTTGGGGTCAAAAGGTCAAAGGTCACTATTACCTTCAAACTGAAAACAGTTCCTGGAGCATAAATTAAGTTTCATTTGACCAAAAGTGTTTCAACTTCATAGGATGATTGTCCATGTTGGGTAGAAGAACCTTTTTTATTTTAGGGTCACAAGGTCAAAGGTCAAGGTTACTATTACCTTGATACTGAAAACAGTTTCCAGAGCATAACTTAAGTTTCAATTGGCCCAATTCAATGTTCAAACTTCATAGGAAGAGTGTCCATAGTGGGCAGAAGACCCAAATTTTCTTGATTCTGTAAACAGTTTCCGAAACATTACTTAAGTTCCATTTTATTGACAATGTTCAAACTTCATGGGATGATTGTCCATAATGGGAAGAAGACCCTATTGATTATAAAGTCAAAGGTTAAGGGTCAAGGTCACTATATACTTAAAATTGAAAACAGTTAAACAGTTTCCGGAGCATAACTTAAGTTCCATTTGACACACACTATTCAAACTTCATCGGATGATTGTCCATATTGGGCAAAAGACCCCTTTTGATTTTGGGGTCACTAGGTCAAAAGTCACGGTCACAATTTCCTTAAATCTAAAAACAGTTTCCGGAGCATAACGTTAGTTTAATTTGGCCCACTATATTCAAACTTCATAGGATGATTGTCTATATTGGGCAAAATATCCCTTTTGATTTTGGGGTCACTAGGCCAAAGGTCAAGCTCACAATTACCTTGAAACTAAAAGCAGTTTCCGGAGCATAACGTAAGTTCCATTTGGCCCAATATATTCAAACTTCATAGGATTATTGTCCATATTGGGTAGAAGACCCCTATTGATTTTTGGGTCACAAAGACAACGGTCAAAGTCACTTTTACCTTAATACTGAAAACCGTTTCTAGAGCATAATTAAAGTTCCAATGGACCCACAATATTCAAACTTCTTAAGATGAGTGAACATATAAGGTAGAAGACCCCTATTGATTTTGGGGTCACAAGGTCAAAGGTTATGGTCATTATTAATAACTTAAGTATAAATCAACCTACAGCTGAAAAATTTATAGGATGAACAGCTAATTCCCATGTCTTACTAACGCTCTATCCTTACAAAAAAACACTTTTGGGCATTTAATGCTCCACCTAGCGGTGCTCTTGTTTTAATCACGTCTGAGAATTGTTCGACCGGCTCCTTCAGAGATATAGCATATAGCTGTATTATTTGTTGTAAATCTTGCATCAGTAGCAATCAAGTCCTTTATTCTTTCAACTATTGTTGACGTGGTTGCAGTTTTTTGACGGCGTGCATGAGATACCTTTTTTACTGAATCCACACCACTTTTAGATTTTTTACACCACCGCAAGACAGATGAAAAAGATATGGGAACAAAGGTCATTGTTCCCATGAACTTAGCATATTTCATAAAATGTGTATTTAGCCTGTATAGCAAGAATAAAGCGGTTATTGATATATAACCGTATTGTCAAATCTTAACTGAACTGATTAATACATGTATTGAATCAATTGAGAGCTTACCACCGACCTATGCGATACATTGTACATTGTTCGTGTAAAACGTAGTTAAACACGAGATATTGACCTAGATGCATTTACATTTGAACACATCTCGCATGATAGTACGCAACTTTCACATTATTGTAAGAGTGTTAATTTGCCTTATGTTTAATGTAATTTAAAAAAAAGAAACACGAACTTCATAATTGCAACATTATACGTTTGCGACACTAATAACAAGGATCTGTTCAGAAGATAACAGAGTTGTTTACCTTCCAATATTAACTATTCACATTTTAAACGCACTTAAAAATTAACGAAAAATAAAAATAAAGTAAAAGGTAACAACGTCTCCTGCTTTTCCTATCGAAGATATCAACGAACGTGTCAATAGAGATCAAATCTTACAAGACCTTCATTTTCCCATATAAAAAAGTACATGTAAATATGCAACGAAATCACTATTGACGATCTATTTTTAAACATGTGTCATAACCATTAAAATTCAACGAGCCTCAGTGCAAAAATGCTGCGCATCCGAGCGACATTTCTTTCTTAATCAACAAGCTGAACAAGACGAGCATTAGTCAGACGAAATAAATAGGAAGTAAAATATTAAACATGACATTGTTCTTAAGTATATACTCAGGTTATTTAAGGTGCACGTGCTTTTTTATTTGTTGGTTTAACGAAGGGAATGATTATTAAATTGACTATTGTTATGCTTTCATTAGTGAGCTGTAATAAGTTTCAGATATATAATGCCCATTCCAATGCATATACATAAGGACGCTTATTTTGATAACAATTAATAATTTATTTCTTATGCGTGTCAATCATTATAAACATAAAAAAACATTGTGTTGATATTCGCAGTTACTGACAAAACTTCAAGGTACATTTTAATCAATTTATTTAGATACAACAATTTGATAATTTCCAGTTGAAAGAAATATCTCAAGTCAATCGAATTTGTCGAAATACGTGTTCAATAATACCAGTTAATTAAATAATGCTTTAAATCTAACTAATATTGAACAGTTGACAAGTTATGTAAGCAATAC
This sequence comes from Ruditapes philippinarum, assembly GCF_026571515.1. Taxonomy (NCBI): domain Eukaryota; kingdom Metazoa; phylum Mollusca; class Bivalvia; order Venerida; family Veneridae; genus Ruditapes; species Ruditapes philippinarum. Next base: position 17,201 of record NW_026862432.1, on the reverse strand, counting down.
ATTCAAATATATTAAATTAATGGTTTTGAGAATTAAACTGTAAATATTGAATCATTTTTTTCTGTCATCAGAGAGCTTTTGAAAATGAATCAAATGTTCTTGTCATTAATTTATTCTAGAATTTAATTTATATTAGTTCCTCATTTAGCAAATGGAGTTTTTAATTATTTGCATTTGAATAGTTAATAGATAAAGTAATAGAGTTTAATCAACATTATACGGCAATAAGTTATGAATTTTTTATTTCTCATTTTGGACGATATCATATTAAATAAACAATTGAAAAAATAAGGGCCTAAGCGTTAAGAAAATAACTGTTTACATTCAAAATCTATATTGACGATCCAGACATAACTCATTTATAAGAATGATGAATGATACATTTGAAGCTAGCCGATATACACCATACATCTATCAAGGATAAAATATTACAGGACGCGACTCATTATAAAGCAAGGTTTATTTTAATATGATGACACTTTTTTCATAGAGCGTTAGAACAGTTATTCCGTATACAGATTTTTTATTCATTTAACTTCGCATAAACACTCTGAATGTATTTACCTTTACTCAAAGCATCTTATAATTTTATTGTGTTCCATCTTGTTGCTTTTTCTCGTCTTCGGTAAGTATCTGCCCGTTTGCCTTTTATTGTTTTAATTTGCCCCTTCCCCGACCCACCAGTCCCCTTCCCCTGCTTTCTGTTTTTTTGTTTTTTGTTTTTTTTTGTTTTTTTTTTTGGGGGGGGGGGGGGGTTGTTAATCATTTAAGTTGCTCTTTCTTGTTGGCCATGTTTTTATTATATTTTATTGCATTGTATTTGGATTCATTGTAATCATATCATATATTATTCTATATTGTTACAATACCTTATCAATTCAAATGTAATTATCACAACACGCATTTAAGTAAGTTAAGTGAGTTTAATTTATTCAGATTCCAATCTGTTGAAGTAAGTGGGAAATTTACTCAGTCAATCATTTGGTAAGAGGGCATTAGAACCAAAAGGCTCCCCTTCGACTAAACATTTCATATTTGCGATTGCATTTTCCATTCCTATATTAAAACCATTTATACATACAAATGCCACTATAAAACATAAAGTGTTCAACAGTTTGATGTCATGCAAATTGCTTTGCTCAAGGAATCTAATAATTTTAATCAAATAATAAACGAGGACTAAAAATCCACGACGACAATATTGTAACAAAGAATTAATTTTTTTTAACACATAATTCAAAATAAACGTTCAGTCATTAGCAACCTATCAAGAACTTTAGTGCTATAGAAATGACTCGGTAGGATTTGTTCTATTTGAAGTTTACCCTTGATAAGATTGAGCAGTCACTAAAACTATGTAAACTAGGCGGTAAAAAGTTGGCCGTTACATTGTTGAACCGATGAAATACAGAACACCATGCTCCGCAGTAATATGAGTAACGACCTATCTTGTCTTGTAACATTCTAATCACGTTCACAGCAGTTTTATATGACTCATATTTTATCCATGTATCTAATGACATGTGTACTATAAGATTACAATATTTTATACTGCAACAAAATGATATGCTACAAAAGTCATTATTTCTAATAAAGAAATGTGACTCACTGGAAATTTCTTTTCTAGTGACAGTCTTATTATCTCGACAATAAACGTTTTCTAATGAAAGATAAAATGGTGAATTTAATTATACTATTTTAAGATCTGTTTCAAATCAAACATGCACACGTATATGACATATGGAAAATACATTAAACAATTTTCTCTTTTATGAATGCAACGAATATACTTCATTTTTTTGCAAATAATTGTTAATGATGTAAATGTACCTTATTTTCAACGACACAATCTAAATTTACTCCTTAAATTATATGTGTGATGTTAGCCAAATGACATTTATATCTAAAAGAAATCCTTTATCAATTGTATTTGAAGTGCACACCTGTTATGCTTATCATTATCAAACATCAGCTATTAGACTTGCAACCCAGAGTTGACGTTTTAATATGTATTTATTTATTTAAGTTGTAACGAAATTGTGTCCAAATGAATTAAGGTACAGCTGTGTAAATCGAAATCAGCAACTGCTGTTTTCTGCCTTTGTTTACATTGTCATTAGTCTATAATATGTCTGCTGACATTGCATTTGAACCTCAAAACTTGATCATATGTAAATCAGTATTGAATGACATTAAGAACTGTAAGGGTTAAAGTACTCTTAGCACGGTTGCAGAATATATTTTAATAGAATGACGCATTGTATTTTATAATGATTACGATATTTTATAATGTTTTGTATTTTAATAATCTAACTGTTCATTTATATTGTGATTAATAAATTATGCTTAATTATGAATTCAATAGAAAAGCAGTATTTCTCGACTTATAAAATACATAAATATTATATAATTCCATACAAGGGCGAACGCAGAAATATACATAATATTATATCAAAACGAAATATCGATGGAGCGCGCACAGTTATTGCACGATTGAAAAAAAAAATGCAAAATCTTCTTGCCTCATTACATAATAATACTAGCTCAAATAAACTCACTGACAAATGGCATAACATGACCCATGTTTCATCAATATGAAAGAATCTCATTTATGCATTAACGAGCCGAGTGGCAGACAGGCTTACAAAGTCTGGTTCATGAGTGGGGAGACGGTTAACGGACAGACTCGCGGAGAGGAAGACATTTAGACAAAGACAGACAAAAATATTTTGCTATTAGAATATTACCAAAAGGAAATATAAATTTCAAATAAATCAGTGTCGAATAATTTGAGTAATAGTTATTAGTGTATAAATTAAGATTATTTATCTTTGCATCTCTTCAGAGAAAAGTTATACATATATAAGATGATCACTTCAGTTAAATCGTATAGTTTGCAAACTACATTAGCAAACCATCCGGCTCGCAATACATAGTAAACATCACCTTGCAGATCACTGTTTCGAGCAATGTCAAGTTATAAAATATTGGTTTGTCTGTCTTCGTTTTGGACTTTAAGTCACAGAGACTAGCTTTTTTTGGTGAATATCTTGTTTCAGACACGAGCAAAATCATGGGTAAAACCACCGACCTCCCGTGAGCTTAACAGTTAACATTCAGTACATGAAAAAAATTGAAGTCCTTACCAAGATTCGAAGCTCACATCAGTAAGTAACAAGTTACGCAACAGGTTGGCAATTATAGATATGGATAACTATCCACAGAGAAACATCACAGGAAATGTTTATGTCTTTCATTATCTAGTTTTTTTCTCTCTGTTTTTACCGATTATAATGTAATTTTAAATTTTTAATCACCATGTACCACAAATATCCAATCCAGGCGACAAAAAGATCATGTTTTATCAAAATTAGCTAATTATCAAACATTAAACTACCGAGCATGGTTCTTTATGGATATCTTGGATAGATAATGTTTAATAATATTCTGAAATCAATTTGTATATATGTTTTCATTTACAATAATGTTTTTATGAAAAAATATAAAGTTAATGTAAAATGTTCAATTTTATATATGTACATGACTGGAGATTTTTCTTTTAAGAACAAAATTATAGAACTTTTGGACAATAAGAGTTTTGATTGACGTTAAGTCCAAAGTTTCTATTCGATAGATAATCAGCGTTAATGATAATGAAAAAAAACAAAAACAAAAAAACTTTTTTATTGTCAGGGCAATTTTAGCTATATTGTTCCCCCAATGACATTGTACAGGCGATCTTTTAAGTTGGTGCATGTAGTCCATCATAACCATGAACAGCATTTGAGAATAAATCCTCTTAATTAACAAATAAAAACAACATCAACATAATTTGAAAAAATATAAGTTACGTTCCAATCATACTGTCACATTGTTATTGCAAATATTGTACACTTGTATGTGTGGGATGGGTGTGTTTGTGCGTGCGTGCGTGTGTGCGTGTTTAAGTGGATCTAGGCATCGTCTGTGGAATTCTATTAATAGTTTTACAATGTTCTTTTAAAAGTTTCTTTGGTCATTAAAAATATATCACTAAATTACATAAAGATCAGCTTGAAAGTAGGCATATCAAATGCTAAATATAATTATATGTATAACGTTTATGACAAATTAATAATTCTATAAATTAATAAATATATTTAAGCGTAATCTTTCTGAGAGATTGTTTGAAAACGTTCTTTTCTATACTTTTTGAAACAGCATTCAAGTGCTTATAAGTCTCTGCATACATAATCGTCCATACATGCAGATTATTCAGTGATTAGTATTGCAAAGAGAAGGAATGACTGGTATTATTTGAAATTCTGAAAAATCTTGTCTGGGTAGCAGAACAATGTAATACCAATATTGCATAAAGTTATATAACCGCTTAGCTCAAATACATCATATAAATAAATCAGGACTGCTATTCAGATTTTCCTTTTACAGTAAATGTTGGGCATTCATTGAAATGATTTATTGCTTGCCACTGCGGATTCATAAGATACAATTTCAGTCAATTTGAACTCATAGGCAGTAACTGGTTTGTTATTGATGAAAGACAAAGAAGTTGATTGGCCGCTGAGCTAATGTTAACATTTGCGTAAGAAAACACAATCTGTGTAAAAGGCTCGAACAATAACGAACAATATAACTAAATATTAATTACAACATTTAAATCATTGGCCATGTAAAACAAACAATATGATCTTCATTATATTCATCTTTATATATAACCAATAGATGATACAACGTTACCGTAACTGTTCTTGATTAGAAACTGTTCGGACATAAAAGCAGCTTGTATGTAACACGACCATCCAGGTTCAGGGTGTTTAAAATTAAGTCTGTAAGTTGTATACCACTATTCTAAAAGTTTGCTTGAAATATCCTAATCATTATTTGCTTGAGTGTTCTTAAAATATTCAGTGTTAATTCTTAATAAAACTAAATAAATGATACATGAATTAATAAAACATTACTGCGATTTCTCGCAAAATTGTATAGAAACCATTTTATTAACTATTGCTTTGTGCTATGACTTACACAGCTGTTTATTAATAAAACCTTGTGTTTTGCAATAAATTATATAATGGTATTTTACATAATTCTTTAAAACGACTTGTTGTATATATTATACCAAAAACATTAAAATAAAATGAGGTAAATAAATGTATTATGAGGTATGCACCTGTTCAATTACACAAGCAAGTTTTATCTAGATCTGCCAATATATGTTTGGTTATTTAAAGGCCCAGCATGTTTCATTCCAATTTAAACGCAGTTGAACAAGATTTACAAGAATTCAGCTCTTTTCGTTAATACAAGCATACTATATCTGATATTGAATAACAAAAGCACGAAAGAGATACATTAGATATTTAAAGCATTTTTTTGCATGAAATAGAATAACATTCAAAGTATCATATATTAACATGCATAACATAACATTTAAGATCCTGTATGTTTAATGATTGATATTGTCAATGTGTGTCTACCACAATTGCAAAAAGTTATTTCTGTATATAGTTATGAAAATAATACAGTTTTCGAACATCGAAAGATATGTAAACATAAATAAGTGTACTGCCAATATATGTGCTCATTATATTTAATGAATTAATTATGTGCATTCTTCTTGGAAATTTTGAATAGGAATTTACAGAAAATACATTTCCAATAACCTCCCTTTATTCACATGAAATGTTAAATTCGAAAATATCTTTATAAATAATGCTTAATGGAACTTACAATATTGTGAGCATCATATCTATGAAATAAAACCATGATTACAGGATTTTTGATATTTTACTCGGTAGTAATAATGGTATACAAAATTACTGCAATGCTTTATATAAGTAATTAGTCGATTGCCTTGGTCAACTTTGTTACTTTCTCGTGGTATTTTATTTTGTTTGCATGGCGCCATACAATGAAATAATTAAATTGCAAGACTTTATCAAAAATTATTTAAAGAAAAGAAAAACAAGTATGAACAAAGCCCCAAAAACGTGCATACTTCAAACTGACCTCTTGGAAAAAAATATCGATTTATTGCAGTGTGTAATGTGCAATAACAAAAGTATTCTAAACATGATTCTAAGATTGTTTTGGGACTTTAAACTAAAGAATGATTGGTTGTCGTTGTAGAACCTGTATATATATCGGACCGCTATAATAATTTTCTGATATTTACGAAGAACAACAATACATGCAGAAAATGATGATTTGGGCGCATACATTGTTAGTTGCGTTGTGTCTCAAAGGTAAAATTATAATGTCTTCATATTTAAACTTATTGATTTAAACTTTGCATTTCAATAGGAAATTCAAATTATTATACATGTATCTTGAGCATGAAAATAGTTTATTTACGATTTACCTTTTTGTTAATTGTTTGTTCAAGAGAGTATGACTTACAATTTAAGCATGATTTTTATTTGCTTTTGAGACGATCGCAATCTTTTTATTGTACTGAAGAATATGTTATCGTCCATTACCTTAATCATGTTTTAAATTATTACTCTCTGCGTGATATATATATAATTATTATATATTTTGTTTTCGGAAATATTCTTTATTTGCTTTAAATGTTTTAAAGATAATCACAGTCTTTTAGCAAAAAGACTAATTTTTTACTTTGCTGTCTGTGTATTGGAGATAATAAATTTCTGTCTTACTTTAGAATAAATCCTCATTATCTTTTTCTTTTATATAATTTCAAATATTACACAATTCTTAACTTTAGCATGACTGCATATGTCGTTTTAACGCATATCTTGTTTTCTGTTCATAAAGATTTTACATTTGCTCTTTCTTCATTTATAAGATATATCACATTTTGTTCTTTTAACTTGGTATGGATCGTTTTTCTTTTGTTTATATAGAGATGACGAAAGTCATTTCTTCTTAGCATGTTTTTTATTTGCTCTCTTTATATTCACAATATTTTTTTCTATTTTTTTTTGTCTTTAGTTGTACGATTTTTATTTCAGATAGTAGTCGTCGTTATCATTATTTTTGAACATAGAGTGGTTTTATCAACGATTTACTTCTAATCTGTATGTTAGTGAAAACCATAGTCTTTTTTAATCAGTAGCTTTGCTTTAATGCTCCCCGAAAGGAAAGCGTAAAGTCGCCGCCTTGCCAGCATGTCCATCCGTCCGATCGTTCGTCTTTTTGGTCCGGAGAATTATTGAATTTCCCTGTACACAGTGGTAAAGGAGGCGGAGTGTAGTGTCAAAGAACCATAACACTTTTTGCCCCATTTTCTTAAGTTATTTTTCCTTTTAGAAAAATCGTGTCCGTAACATAAACTGAAGACCCTTGTTACACTTTGAACTTTGTCAGTTACATAGCTCTGAAACATAAGAGGTATCAACAGGACAATTTTGTGGTAGATATATCTCATTAAATAGAAGTTCAGTGCAAAATAATCGTAACTTTATCTTTCCTTATTTTGGAGTTATTGCTCTCACTTTGAACTTTGTCCAGGACATCACTCTGAAACTATGAGATGTTTAAATGAGAAACTGTGAAGGTAGATATATCTAGTTTGATAAAATTGCAATGCAATAGAAACATAACTTTTGTCTCTCTAATGTTAGAGTTTATACCCTTTATGCATTTTTTTTTAGATTTGTCCGGAACATGACTCTGAAACTCTTAAAGATATTAACATAAACTTTTGGAGGGAGATAGATCTTATTGCGAAATATGCAGTGCAAAAATGTTGCTCTGCCATGTCTATTTTTGTAGTAATTGCCGTTTTTCAATTAACACTCAGAACTATGATCGGAACTACAAGAGGTAATAGCAAGAAAATAAGACGCTAAACAGACTGAGATGAAATGAAGTACAAGGAACAGTAACTCTTCCTTGCCTAATTTTGGAATATTTGCACTTTAAACATTGTTCGGGATATAACTCTGAAACTAAAAAAATGTACTTTTCTGTGTCAAAAAACTATTCGGGGAGCATCACTGTGTTCAAACCGGCTCTTGTTTAGATTTGCTTCGAGTATCTGTCTACTGTAAATGATCTTAGTATTTTAACTTGTGCGTGATATTACCTTTTTGTATGTCTGTAATTTGATATTATCATAGTCTGTTTTCCTTTGTTTAATTGTTATTTGTATATTGAAAATAAGCACACTCTTTCCATCGCAGATTTTAGAACATGGTTGCTTGGGGAATTCTATAAGTACTTATTTTCAATCACTGCTTAATATTACCTGATTCAGCAAAATTCACATGTTGTACTTTTCAGAAGTTCACGCTTATTTTACTACTTGATGATCAAACAAGATGCTAAATAAATAACAAAAATGTGTGTTTTTGAACAATAGTTAATGAGTCTGCCGGGAACACATTGAAAAACATGATCATAAAAATAATAATATAAAAATAAATTGTAAAAGATACATAGTAATGCAGAAAGTCTTCAAATATTGCACTTCCCGTCTAATATCTTATTAAGAAAGTTATAAGGATTTTTAACACAAACTGTTAAAAGTTTATCATCTGTTAGATATGTAATACGAAGTTGTTGCATTGTATAAGATGTTGTTTTACTTTGCTAATTTTTGTAGCTTGTGCTGTGGCTATCGAGCATGAATCACGGGAATCAAATAAGGTAAATAGAAACAAAGATACACAACAACAAGATGTATTTTTACGCATCATAACTGCTTAATAGATAATTTATATTATGATTTGTCAAGTTTGATATTGTTACATTATATTATTTACCTATTGCATCATTATGGTATTTCCTAGGCTAATAAACTGTAATCGTTTAAGATACACCTACGGCAATTTATAGGTACTTCGTACGAAATATTTGTTGTTTTTGTTTTCGGATTAAGAACATATACCTTAAAACGAACTACTTAAAGAGAATTTATTTGTTTGGAATTAACGAAACGACCTATTGCTGGCCATACCGCGCCAGACACAATACACAATCAGATTTTTTAAACCTAAGAACGGATCTGTATTCAATGTTACAAAATGAGTTAGTAAAATCTTAGATTGAAACATTTCTTTTGAGTAATCAATCAATGTTCTGGAAGGAACTGAGTCAAAAAGTTATGAAACAATGTAATATCAGTGAAATAGCACTTACGTGCAAAATCATGGCATTCAAAGAGGAAATGCTTGACAGTAAGATATTTCTTGCAACCATAAACCGTAGGTTTTTTCATGTGCGAAATTCATCAAGCCAAATAACGGACTGTAGGTGATTGCATACTTCCTTCTCTAGTAAAACTGGAAATACATTATGTAATAATTTAAGTATTTTCCCATTTGGCAGGCAGCAAATAAGTCTCTTTTTGATTTTAAAATGCAAAACTTTCTTGAAATAAATTAAAGTCGTTTGTGTATATTGTAAAAATGTCCATGAGATTATTTATCGCAAATGAATACACACGTACACACAAAAACGAGTGTTCAACACAAAATCAAAATACTTTGTTTAGAGATTTTTTTGGCAAGATGAAATTTTCATAAATATTTTTGAGATGTATTTAAAAGTAATATATTTCAAAGTGGACAGGGAAAGTTATTTACAAAACTGACCATACAATTCACGTTAAAGATCATATATTTTGTAATTAAAGTTGTAACCACACTGAAATGAAATTTTATATATGTATGTAATTATTATTCTAAAACAATTTTCAAACATCGAAGAATATGCTGAATATGTTCTACAAATATTTAACCATATTATAAGTAATCATTAAAATAAATGCATTTATTTCTTTTCGAAAAAATATGACTTTGACGTTATAAAAGATAAAGTTCTAATTAACTCACTTTATAAACATGAAAAGTAGATTAGGTAATATCTTTACAAATAACTATTTTTGGAACTTACGAGTACAATATTGATAAATCTTCATTTGAGCATTATATATAAAACCATAAAAAATTAGTAAAAGGAACATTAATTACCATAAGAGAATACCAATAACCTTACTGTGTGAGTCATGATATAGAAATATGATGGTACATATTGCAAAATCAGTCTCTATCCAACGTTTCATGTAAACTTATTCATTTTACCTTCAGGCAAACGGGTACCTTATTGACAAGTGGGGAAAATTCTTTGATTTTGATGATTTCAGTCATGATGGAATTCTTTCATTGGAAGACCCAAAAGCATTTCTGTAAGTAAACATGTATTACTGAAACCTAACTAGAATATCAGTCTGGACAATCAAGAATTAAATTAATTGATCTAGCTCGATAAAAGATTAACTCGAGAATAAGGTTAAACGATTGATAAAGCATATGACAAAGATCATTACATAGACCGGTGGTGTTGAATTATCCAGAGTTTTATGAATTTACGATTTAAACAAACAGAATACACGATGATAACTTAATGAATTCAAGATTTCAACTTTACAAATATATAGAGTTCAACTAGTAATTAAAAAACATTTAGTCGCCTCGTCTACTTGATTCATAGTGTTGATTTATAGTATCATTTATATTAACTACAGGGAACATTATAAAGCTCGTGATGATCTGACCGATAAGCAAATAAAGAAGATCGTAAAAGAAATGAATAGACTGTGGAAGGTCTTCTTTTTCACAAACAAAAAAGAACTCTCCAAAAATGACTTCATAAACATGATGAAACAAAGGTATGAATCCAATACAGCTACATTTATTGAGATGGTACGTGCGTTTACAACGGATTGGTGCAAATTGTTAGACTTGGATGGAGACACATTTCTTGCAAAAAATGAATTCATTATGAACTTTGTTGCTGGAACGCACAACAATACCCAAATAGACGAGCAATTTTTCTACATGTATAATCCCGTTAATGATCGTTTTCCTGTTGACGATCTCATCGAGTCTTTTGTTCTCTTTGCAATTGAACCCGATAGCTCGAAACCGGACATTTTCTTAAATGGAATACAAATCGGAGTTTGAATAATGATTATTTTTAAAACATTTGATGAAATTTCGTTTTGACAAGAAAGAGTTATTAAATATGTGTTTGCATCTCAATATATCGTTTAATCTCATTATGTATAAAAATCTGTAAAAAAGATAAAAACATATTTAAAGGCATATTGTTTACTAGAAAGAATGGGAGATATTTGAGTGGTATAAAATGACCGACATGCAATATCTCGTCATAGGATCAGACTTGAACAAAACATTAAATGGCGCAAATGCCACAATCATACTTAATTATCATATTGTAACTTTCTCGACACAAATATGAAAACGTTGACCATTTGCACCACTCCGTAATTAAATGTTGGAATTGTTTCTTACGTAATCTTTCTGATAAACACGTATATTACTGTCCCTGTGTCAAATCATATAAGAAAACTCAAGTCTTGATTTTGAGTAGTTAAGAGCCTAAACGGCTTATTTGGAGAAATAAAATCATCATTAGGACTTCGTTTCACCTTAATATAATTGTAAACATCCTCATGAGGTGAAAAGGAGTCATTATTACCTTTCGTTTTCGTACAAAGTGCAGACAAGGATTTCATTTCTCTAATTTAAAATTAATCTTTTCAAATTCTAATTTGAATTTTTCTAGTTCAAAATTCTTACAGTCATAATAAAACCTTCTTATTAGTAGTTATAGTGTCCAATAAATGCTTGTTTGTTTTCTCCTTAAATCATGTTTAATATAGAATACTTATTAGACTTTTATTTTATGATTTGACATTCCTTATTTATTAGGAGAACATATAACAGTCCTAATTTGGTTTGGTTTATAAAGTTATAAATATGGCAATTGAAATTATATCAGACATAAAAGCTTGTTTACTTCTATTTTTGGAAAATGTCGTTGAATTTTATGTCAATTGAACAAATTTGTTCCATAAGTTAATTAATGTATCTTCATTCAACCATCACTTATCATAGTAACTAGGTTTTAAGAGTCTATCCAAGTACTGATCAGGAGAGAGAAAATTCATTTGTTTAACTTGATGGTTCTGTTAAACTCGTCTCCTTATGAATTACAAATTGGACTGGTCATTTGAGAACGTGATGACTTTTTCTAAATTTCCTAATGCATGTCAAATTTAACGGTAACTGTAACATTATAAACATACATCTTAGAATTTCACTGGTTTTTGACTGAAAGTAAAAAGCTATTATTATAGAGGAACTTCTTGTATACAAACGATTACAAGTTTCACTTTTGAACTTAAACAAATGTGTATTTGAAACGCACTTATTGAATATTTTCTTGGATACTTGAGTTTTGTAAAACATGTCACCTCCCAAACTAAAAATATTGATCTTATTTTGTATTCGTCTTGTTTAAAAGTTTGTTCTGCAGGAATAATGACAAGTTGTGTTCTACATCCCCTATCGAGAAATAAACTGACTAACCGGCCAATTTAGATCACGATCTCAGAAACGGATGTTTATGAAAGAACTGTTATATTTTTAGTTCGTATATTCGATGGTGTTCTAAGTACGTCAATTAGATAATTATGTTGATATCGAAAATAAATATTAACATTATCTAAAATTGATAATCGTGATGATGAATTAAATAAGAAAAAACAAAATTCATCTTAACTGTTGAGAAATAACTTTGTTCTATGGACATATTCTGATTACTACAGTAGAAATAGGTGAACAAAAATATTTTTATTTTTCACTTTCTGTAATAAATTTTTTATTGTGTTCAGCAATGACCTACAGGACATACTGGATCAACATCTACGGCATTTAATAAGCAAATATTAAAAAATCAAATTATAAACGGTATCAGAGAAAATAGCCACAACATATTTTTAACAGTATTCAAAATTTATTGCATGCCGAAAGATAAGCCAAAATCTTTAAAAAAAAAATCAAACTTTGTAGCCCTATCTAAGATATCATGAAACAAAAACAGGATTTAAATGGTATGTGCTATTAATGACTGAGTTTGCGTAATTTATCACCGTTTGCATTGTATCCGTATTTGTATTATATAACTACTTACATATGCAAATAAATCCAAACTTTGTAAAGACAAATAGAAATATTCAAAACAACAGGCACACATAAACGTTACTGTAAATAACAGGGGAAATGCTTCTTTTAACAGACAGTAATGTTATTACGTGTGTTATAATTCGTTACCAATTTTTACAAAAATATCATTTTAGAAACTTTGACTTTTTACTTCGACATAAAAGTTCATACAAGCTCAATAATGATGATTTCTTTTTATCATTTTGTTTACCTTGAATACCTTTAGTATTTAATCATATTTTTTGGCATTATTATGGTTCACGTTTCACTGCGTGCGTTGATATAAAGTTTACTGTAATAACAAAATGTGTTATCGCCCTTATTTCTCATCAAACCAAATACAAGACTTCTTAGATGCAAAAATTTAAGTCGCCCAGTGTGCTTTTTTATGCTGCGATAGATACATTTTTGTTTTATGTTCATATGTTCCCGGAAGTAATATTATCTTGCCTACATAATCAGAATGGATTTATGAAATCTATTAAAAATTTAGCATTATTTCAAGTTGCAGTTATTATAATCGAAAGTTACTGCGCAATTTGTCAAGCATTTACATCTGCAGAAATACGAGGAGGCATTTAAGCCCGAAACCGCGATGCGAGTTTGCAAACATTCTTTACTCTGGATTAATGTAGATATTAAAACATAACAACTATTTTTTCCTTCGAAAAAAACATTAACAATTATCAATCTGCATCAGACTGGTCATTAACAATCTATAGATAACAAAACAATAAAACAGCTATTTTACATAGCAAAACAAAAATATTGGTTAATATTTATGATTTTACATATCTAAGTGTTGGTTCGTTTCTCTACTCGGTTATTGACAGTGTAGCAGGGTCATGTATTTTGATGAGTATTCAACAAATGTTTTATAACTGTTACAGTGAAAGTTTAATCTGAGCGATATGCAACTGAATGTTTAAGGCATTTTACTTTACAAGCAAGAAAGAAATGTCCAAAGACGACTTTATAGGCATGATGACACAAAGGTATGAATCCAACTTGAGATGATGCTTGTGTTTGCAACGTAATAGAGCGATGTTATAGACTTGAATGGAGACAAATTTTGTTCGTTATGGAACTGATTCTGATAGGTCAATACCGGACGTTGCGTTAAATGCAATTAATTCCGGTTTTAATAAAATATGTTTTCCTTAAAATCTATTGACGAAATTGATTTGAAAAATGTGATAATAAACATTTATTCGAATAGCAATATATAAGCCTCGATTTAATAACAAAACATAATTCACTTTAGATGTAAACTGTCTATTTAATATTTGTGCATGTAATAATAAAAAAATATAATTATGATGACAAAATATAACAGATTTAGCAATTTTGTGCCAATTAACCAAAATCAAAATTAAAAGTCTTAATGGCACGAATACAACCATCTTATATCACTATCACAGCAATAGGCGGAAAGAGAGTTAGTTTATACAACTTGTACAATATTTTTTTCGGAATAAGTTTAGAAATAATAAAACAAGAAAATACGTTTCTTTAACCTTTAAATTTGTTGAATGAGATGAAAACACACAGAACACGAACATCTATAGCTATTTTATATAACCGAAAAATGTAACATTCGCGATACAAACCGGACATATTTGTAAAATAATATATGTTTGACTTCATTGTGTTATAATAAATTGGTTGGACTTCTTTCTAACGTAATAGTCCGATACCTACGGAAGCGTTCTGTGCCATGTTTGAAATTATAATGGCCTAAATAGAACTTTGTAACTCATATAAGGACTTATTTATGCGAGTAATTGTATGTTTAAAAATCTAATTTGGAGAAAAGAAAGCCTAATATCTTAGTCAGTTTTATTTCTTTATTTTTTTTTCTCTTTTAAACAAAAAAATTGTCAACGTTTTCATATCAGTTTTGTCCTTAGAATCTAAAAAAATCTAGAAATGCCAAGGACCTGACGAGCTGATGCATATACAAAATAACATTTAAGTATCAAACATAATATCTCAAGTTACTTTTGGTTTATTTGTTCCTATAGATACCGATATGACATTTGCAACATATGTATACTTTTAGATGTAAAATTGAACTTTGATATCAGTTGACCTAGCTAATCTGACGAAATGACCTACTTCTATCTCCGTTGATGTACGGCTATGGGATTTTGAGAATATGCACTATTTTAGATGAAAACGTTTGATATCAACCTAGATAATTTGATGAATTGACCTACTTGTTTGGCCTTTGATGTACACAAGACCATGAGCACAGTTGATTATTGAACTTACTGGTAATGATTTATACTTAAACAGAACAAGTGTGACCTAACCTACTACTGATATTAAAAAATAAAGAAAAACTCCTTTTTTTCTCTTAAATTTACTTGATGAAGAATTGTTTTTAACCGTCAGTGGCTCTTGTATTTATCGCAACAATGGGTAAAATAGGAAATTGTTCATCAAGATATTTGAAAGCAAAAACTTGTCAAATGCGCCCAAATCTTTCTCTTGAAATACACGTTACTATTTTCCTGTAAATGCCTGGTAAAATGTGTTTCTGTTATATGATCAAAACATTTTTGTTTGAGTTAAACTAACTTAGATTTGTTTTGACTACACTATTTTTTATCCTTTATCCTATATATGTTGTGATTCAATTTATCTCACTTTTAATTTCAAATACAAATTTGTTTTTAAGTAAATAGTCCGGTGATTCAAATGTAGAAGCAGACCAGACTGTACATCTGTGCAGTTATAACGGCTCTCAACATTTAAAAATCTACCTCAACAAATCGTTCATCTTGATATGCTCACACTTTATTATCTGTGTCCCAGGGTCGTGTTGTCGAGTCATATGTTGTATGTCAATACGATGAAAAAATATCTCGTAGTGTACATCATTGGTTATGAGTTATGAAATGACCTTTTCCTGCAATGGCTACGATATGGTCTTTTATTTGTAACTTCGTATATTGAGTTAGTTCAGTTCGTATGTCATATTTAACAAGTCATTTATTTACTCTTTTGTTTGTCGTTTTTGCTTGTTCCTTCATTGAATTGAACAAGACAGTTCGAACGAAAACACTAGCGCTATAGAAGATGAACCAAACAACTACACTGGAAAAAATCTAGAAAAAAAAGTGATCCCTCGAAAGCATTTTTCACAAGAAAATGACATGAAAATTGCAGCCTCGGTTGATTGAGTCTGTATAATTATGACGAATACAGAATAAGTGCAAACTCCCCAACGCCCCCCTTACACCGGCTTGAGCGGTACTCAATTCTCAACACTCAATAATCCAGAAGGACCAGAAAATATAACAATACTGAAGTGAAGTACGGGGCAACTTTTTACAGCTGCCACACAGCACTTGACACCTGCTGTCGTGAAGTATAATAATCTGGAAACAAAGTGATTCAGACTTCAATGGATACAATAAATGGTATATCTTAATGGGGTTAATGATCATCACAGGAGAGCAACATTTGTAGAAATCAGTTCCCTCCTTAACAATACTAAGATTCATAGGTTCGTATAATCATCATAAGGTGTTTTTTTACGAAACATAACAACCATGTTATATGATACTGCTTAAATTGGGTGTTGAAATTGTATTTCTTCTTTTGCAGTTTAGAGAACACGCATCAATTGCTATACATATATTACCTTGTGTTTCTCAATCTTGAAATAAATTATCTAATTTACATTACATACAATGCTACGACATGTTGCATATATTATACCAAAGACATTATACTAAAATATGTTTTTGTATTATGAGGTATACACCTATTCATTTATACAAGCAAGTTATATTTGTCGATATATGTTTGATTATTTAAAGGCCCAGAATGCTTCAATTAAATTTAAATATAGAAGAGCAAGGTTTACAAGAATTCAGCTTCCGAAACTGCATTACAAACACGTATGGCATGCATAATAAGATATTAGGTCAGTTTTGCATAACTAACATTCAAAGTATCATATATGAACATGCACACACATACCATTTACATCTTTCTGGGTAGTAATAGTAGAACAAATTATTACGTCAAACTTTTGTCTATGTGGTTACAATCACTTTCTCGTTGTCTTTTTTTGTATACATGACGCCATAAAACAAAATAATTAAATTGAAACTCTTTATCAAAAAATCTTTAAAAAAACAAATATGAACAAAAGCCAGAAATACGTGCATACATCTAACCGACCTCTAG